>NW_021637612.1:0-48216 GCF_004799145.2 Neltuma alba | reverse complement strand
ATTACACTTGTAAATCGTCTAATTTCACTTGTTCATTTACCTCAACACTTACATTTTGGGTTATGAATTCTCTTGTTGTTTACCAAATTTGGGTTGTAAATCCATAAACTTTTATGTAAATCTTCAAATTTTACTTGCTCATTTGCACTTAAATACTTGCATTTTGGGTTATGACTTCTATTATGTTATTTGTGAATTGCCTAATTTTTGTTGCAAATTTCTGAATTCCACTTGTAAATCGTCTAATTTTACTTGTTCACTTACATTTGGACTGTTGTGTTTATTTTGTTATATATAGTTTTATTTGCATTTTATGATTGAATGGGTTGCTTGGCTTGGTGGTTACAAGTCTTTTGGTGTGCCAAGGGGTCCTGGGTTCAAACCCTCCCTTGGCCACTTTGTTTTAAACAAAAAAAAACTTCGGCCACCGGAGGTCCCGCCAGAGTTACTGTTCTGGCCACCGGTGACCGGACCCCGACGGCGGTCACCTGAGCATCGATGGCCGGACCCCGACGGCGGCCACCTGAGCGTCGGTGGCCGGACCTCCGACCTCCGGTGGCCGGAATAGTGACTCCGGTAAATATTTATTTTTTAATAAAATAAAAGGGAGGGGTATTATTGTAATCTCACTCTAAAAATTAATATCAGATTGGTCCCTTGGTCCTGCAGTGAAGTTTCAGAAAGTTTTGGGGGCTCTTTGATATTAATTGTCTTCTGCGGTCCTACAGTGAAATTTTCCCTAAATATAAAGACATAAATGTCTTTTAATTTTAAAAAGCTACTTTTACATTAGTGATAAGTAAGTTGTAAGTGCTTTTGCAATCATACTTGAAAAGCAACTTTTAACCCACAAGTCAGATTGGCAAAAAGTTTTGCCAATCAGCTATCAAATTTACAAACTAATTTATTACACATATAAGTTACTTTTCCCTTCCCAAAACGCAACAGGTTGATTATCATACCAAAGTTGTGGTGTGGTATGTGGAGATCTAAGCACGTCACCTCTTTATGTTTATACAAGCACGTTTGGCGGAAAGTTGCAGAAGCACATAAATGAGGTCATGAGGAGACTATCTTTGGTGGCTTTTTCGATGATTTTCTGGACCCTTATGCTGATACCCTTATTTAATTATATTTTCATCGTATTGAGTGATGATGACCATGGTGAAGGTATTCTGAGAGTAATATTCAACGGAAAGATTTGTCATCGATTATTTTCCATCTCCAAATTCCCTTTCATGGAAACCAAAGCTAAAACTGTCAAGTATCCACCTTTTTCAGGGGGGACCTTTGCTCTCTACACACCCCTTTGCAGGCATGTTAAGTTTAATTTACTTCCCAACCAGCAAGGAGATGATGAGCAGTTGCCATTCTATGATACTTCTCACAGGCTGATGCCGCTCCACCACGGAAGAAGCTTTTGGACAATCATAGGAAATCCAGAGAGGGCCTAATCATTGTAGTACTGTTGGGTGTTTGAATGGTGATAGGTGATGGTGTGCTCACGCCGGCAATATCGGGTGAGATGCCAATCGGGTTTTTGAAATGAGCTTCTCATGATGTCATTTTGATGTAATCTGAGGTATTAACTGCAATTACCAATTTGCGCGCATTGCCACTTTTACTTAATTACCCGAGAAGGATATGTACATGCTACATATTATTTGTTAGAAATGTGCATTACCGAGGCAAAAGGGAAATTTGGAGTCATTATGGACCTTCCAGCTTCATCCTGAAATTGATAACCAAAGTAATAATCACAATAAACCAGTGGCCATATCCTTTAAAGCACTTCTTTGTGTTCATTTTATTTCTAGTGAAGCATCCTTTTGTAGCTCATATATCATAGCATCAATAGGTTATCTCCTATGAGACTATCTAGTAAGTTAACTATGCCTCATCCTTGACTGCAGTTCTAGCGTCAATATCAGGATTGCGGGTTATACAGAAAACATTGACGCAAGGTTAGTTACACATTCTGATTTATGCTGTCCTTTCTTGTCCAATCCTATCGGCTAGGTCGTTGGTTTTGTTTTAGAAGTTTTATGTTGTTTGCAGGAGAACTTGTATTGCTCGCCTGGATCGTATTGGTCGGTCTTTTTGCTCTCCAACATTACGGAACCCACAAAGTAGCATTTATTTTGCCCCATTGCTAGTAATCTGGATTGCATCCATTTTTTCTGTTGGGCTGTATAATACGATATTTTGGAATCCAAAAATAGTGTACGCGATATCCCCGCGTTACATCATCAAATTCTTCAGAGAGACTGGTTTCGATGGTTGGAATTCTCTTGGAGGGTTTCTCCTTTATAGTGCTGGTCTGTTAGACCTGATCATGCCTGCATAGCATTTTGCCTGTTATGCACCATAAATTGTTGGTCACCTTATGCACGTTCATTATGGCTGATATTTTGGTTAATAAATCTAATAAATTTTCATTTACAAGACTCTTAAGAGAATTTTTGAACTTGGATCAGGCTAGTTCACCCTCTTGACTGAGCAATTTGCGTTTCACCAGGGTCTGAAGCTATGTTCGCAGATCTTGGTCACCTCACCGCTATGTCAATTAGGGTAAGCATATTTTTCGACTATTGTGATAATGATAATTAGGATCATCTGAAGAATATGCAGCAGTTTATCTCTACGGCCCTGTGTAACCATTCAATATTCTGTGCAGCTTGCATTTGCTGTTGTTGTATACCCTTGTTTAGTGGTACAGTACATGGGCCAAGCGGCATTCTCATCCAAAAACCTGCATTGTATTCCCAATAGCTTCTATGACTCAATACCTGGTTGGATCATCTGACTTTTTGATGCTGCTTACCAGAATTTAGTAAACTAATATTTCATTATTTTGAGCTTGTTTATGTTTACTCGTCCTACAGAACTTGTATTTTGGCCTGTATTTGCTATTGCCACCCCTGCGACAGTTGCTGGGAGTCAAGCTGTTATATCCGCCACTTTCTCTATCATCAAACAGTGCCATGCATTTGGTTTCTTTCAGCCCGTCAAAGTTGTGCATACTTCAAAACATGTGTGGCAATGCTGGATCCTCATGATCTTGACTCTTGCTTCAACTATCGGATTTTAGGACATAACCTTGATCGGCAATGCTTATGGTAAGTATTCTTAACTGAAGAGGTTTTCTTTCCTTTCTTACTATCCAGACGACCCGCATGCAGATATGATCATATATCACTTTTTCCTTTTCTTTTCTGATTGATTCTTTGGTATTGGGTGACCAGGACTTGCTTTCGTGATGGCCATGGATACATTTGTGACTACGTTTTTTATGGCACTTGTTATTGTTTTCATCTGGAACAGAACTGTCGTGCTTGTTCTTTTGGGCGATTGAGGGTCTATGCCTATCAGCCGTGCTCATGAAAGTTCCTCAAGGAGGGTGGGTTCCTTTTTTTTTTTTCCCTGTCCAGCTGCTTCTTTTTGCTTGGTATGTATACCTGGTATTATGGCACTATACAGAGGTACAACTTTGATCCGGAAAATAAAGTTTCATTGCGATGGGTAACAGGCTTTGGCTCTACGCTTGGCATTGTTCGTGTCCCAGGAATAGGCCTCATCTACTCAGAACTGGCAACAGGAGTTCCTGCTATATTTTCTCACTTCGTCACCAACCTCCCCGCATTTCATAAGGTGTTGGTGTTTGTTTGTGTGAAATCAGTTCCTGTTCCACGTGTCTCTCCTGATAAGTGCTTTCTTATCGAACGAGTCTGCCCTAGACCATATCGTATGTGTGGGTGCACAGTTAGATGTGGATATATGGACATTCGAAGCGGTGATGGAGACTTCGAGACCCTGCTTGTACAGAGTATTGCAGAGTTTATCATTACGGAAGCAATGAAATCACAGTTCATGCATGATGGGAATTTGGAGATAATTTGTTCGAGCTGCATTACCTCGCAATCAAGTTCAAGCCTAGCATCGTTGGTGCCCCAAGATGTTGGTCTGGCCAACATTTCTGGTGGATCTTTAAGCCAGCGGAGCTTCCAGTCTATTACTAAGGATCAAAGGCTAAAACTTGCAGGGAGCCAAGGGAAGTTTGAGCTGCCTCACAACGTTGACATGGAACCTGCAGTAAGGGAGGAGCTTTCGGATTTGATGGAAGCAAAGGGGTGTGGGGTTACGTATATATGGGACGCACAGATGTGAGAGCAAGGAGGTCGTCGTCATTGTTGAAAAAGTTGGTGATTGATACTGGCTATTCATTTCTGCGCAGGAATTGCAGGGATCCGGCTTAGAGAAAGAAAACAACAGATAAAAATGTTTGAGATTTTTCATTCATAAATAAAATAAACTCAACTTTGCTGCCAACAAAATAAGCTCCTCAATCCTTATATATATAATAGGCTCCTCAATTATGAGAAAGTACTAGTTAAATTCCAAGTCAAGGTCTCCCAATTCATGATCGATGTTTGTTTTTGGAGAGATTGATAGACTTCAACTATTCACTACCCGCAAAATCATAAGCAAAAATCAAAGCCATGATGGGAAATGTAACAGAAATTTCTTTGGTCAGGGTTCTTAAGGGTGTGTTTGGTTGGAGGGGAGGGAAAGGGAGGGGAGGGGAGGGGAGCCCCTCCCCTCATTTGGTTAAAAATTTTGGAGGGGAGGGGAGCTAAAATGTCCCCTCCCCTCCCCTCCCCTCCCCCATTTTGGCTCCCCTCCAAATTGGGGGTTTTTGGAGGGGAGTCAAAATTTTGGACCATTATGCCCTTATGGTTTTTTTAATATTCCACTTCTACCCATAAAATATATTATTATAATATTTATTTCAAATAAAAAATATATTATCCTAAGTAAAAAAATAAAAAATATATACATTATTATAATTAAAAATATATTATAAAAATTATTTATAAATAAAAAATTATTTGTTTTTTATAAATATATTATTTATTAAATACATTTTAAAGTTGGAAAAAAAGATAGCCTAAAGAAAATAAAATTTCATTTTTCTTAGAGCATATAAAATTTGTTAATTTGATTATTTTAAATATATTATTATATTAATTAGAATAAAAAATTACTATACCAATTTTTTAATACACATATTAACATGATAAGACTGAATTTTTATTAAATTATATAATTTAAATTAAGATGTAAATTAATTTATATAATATATCAATAAAAAACATAAACTAATATGTGAGGGTAAAATGATAAATTGATTATTACTATCCCTCCCCTCTCCTCCTTGAACCAAATAAGGGATCATTAAATACCCTCCCCTCCCCTCCTTTTTAATCAAACCAAACAAGGTGAGGATAAAACCTCCCCTCCCCTCCCCTACCTCTCCCTCCCCTCCCTCCCCTTCCCTCCCCCTCAAACCAAACACACCCTAAATCTACGGTTTTAAACAAACTTGTAAAATCAAAAAGTACGAAAAAAAAAAATCATACTCCGAAGGAATCTGTATATGTAAAGGAATAATTTTTGAAATTTGAATAAAAATGAATCAATCAGATAATAAAGATGAATTGTGCGTATTGATTAAGATTTTTCCACAGAGAATTACTTATAAAACTATAAAGGTCAATGCAGTAATGTTAAAATTAACCCAAACGGGGAGGGGGAGAGCGAAGTGAAATCAATCCACTAAACATGTCCACGGGCCTTTCTCCAATTTGGGCCGTTTTTGTGACGTTGGATAGGAAGAAACTCATGACTTCGACAAGGCTCACGTTCCTGTATACCCCAAAAAAAAAAAAGTGTCACGTGCCTTCTTCCATTTACCATCTGTTGGGCGTTGACTATCCCGCAGCTAATACGATGAGATGAACGTGAAACACCGTAGACTGTACATCAAGGATAAAAGAGAAATAAATGATGTCGTCAACCTTGTCGCTCCTTCTCTCCTCTGCTGTAATTTACCGTAGAGCGGCCGCGGGTTCTCCGGGATCGGCCGAAGTAAACGTATTTTGCCGGTGCGGTTCTTCTCGCAACGGATTCTCGCAAGCCACGCTGAATGTCATTAATGCGTTTAGTTGCCTTCTGATCCAAATAAAAAAGGCCACGTACTGCCTTTACCCAATTGATTCATCGCCTAATGATCTGGAAGGCCAAGAAAAGTTAGTTGCTTCCCGAGTCAAACACTGACCCCAACTTCTCTGCTCTGCTGCCGCTATTTTACCCGCTTTTTCTAGTCTGCTTTTATCCGTGGTTTTCACTTGAGGTCGACTGGAGATATTTACTGAGAATCCAGGATGAGTTTTCAAGATATTCAGGGCGGACCCAAGCGACCCGCTTCCCGAACTCAATCACCATCCCAGGCGGTGGCTGCTGGGATTTTCCAGATCAATACAGGCGTTGCCACTTTTCGACGACTTGTTGATGCCATTGGAACCGTCAAAGACACCGTCGGTCACCGCCAGAAGCTGTATGCTTCTGTCTACTTTCTCAACCTAGCTGCCCTTTTCTCTCTCTTTTTTTATTTGGTGATAAACTGGCCTTTTCTTCTATTCGGTTTTCTGTCGCGATTTTGTTTGTTACTTAACCGCTGTCTTTGAATTTATGTACTATTTGGTAGGCACGATACGAGGCAGCGGATACTGCAGCTGGTGAAGGATACTTCTGCAAAGCTCAAAGCCTTGAGCGAATCCGATATTGCTGCCGATGCCGATGTATGATTTGCTTTATGTCGCGCTCTGTCTTTCAGCTGTTTGTTGTTTCACCTAGCCTAATTGCTGCATCTCGAGTGACTTTGTTTCCCATATTAATTACCCCAATACTAGATAACTAGAAAAGGGAAGAAAATCTGCCATACTGTTGTTTCGCTTTTCATATTGTCTTTGGCCCGTAGTATGATGCTCACATTTAGGCCCGTTCAAAGCATATTGGCTAGTTATATTTATGCCGTCAAATTGCCTAAATGAGGGAAAGGGAAAAAAATTTGGCCTGTTTTTAGTTCCATTAATTTTCTATCCTTTGTTGAACCAGTCTGGTAAGAAAATTGAAGATGCTAAGCTGGCGAGAGATTTCCAAACCACGTTACAAGAATTCCAGAGAGTGCAACAGCTTGCTTCCGAGCGTGAATCTAACTACCTTCCTGCTGCTCCTGCTTCTTCTCTACCAGCAAGGTCAGATGATTTTTTGCATGATGAATATGCTTCTATACTTTCAAAATCGTTATGCCCCTTGCCTTTTCTGATTACAGTATTTATGTTTTTGTTTTTAAATAAAAACAGCTCTGGTTCTGTCGGAGAATCAACTGACATAGGTCAGGAAAGCCAACCTTTTATCAGGGAACAAAAGAGGTAAAGGTTTCCGCTACTTCCATTGTTCCCTGCGTAATTTATGTCTCGCACTCAACTCTATGGTTGTCACAAGAGCTGTTATTGATGGCATGATTTTCTTGATCAATGATGAAAATGAAGGCAGGAGATACGCTTATTGGATAATGAAATCGCATTCAATGAGGCCATGATTGAAGAAAGAGAACAGGGCATCAAGGAGGTAGAGGTGCAAATTGGACAAGTAAATGAAATATTCAAGGACTTAGCCGTTCTGGTTCATGAGCAGGGGGTAGTTATTGGTAAATGAAATTACCATTGTGCATAATGGGAATTTACATAGCTTGCCTTATGTTGCTGCACTTTCTCTGCTGACATTTTGCTGCTACATTTAGTTAATTCTGTTTCCCTCATATTGTTTGCCTCATTGTGACAGATGATATTCAATCAAATATTGGTGCTACTGCGGGTGCAACAACCCAAGCTACTACACAGTTAGCCAAGGCTTCCAAAAGTATGAAATCTAAATCTTCATGGGTAAGTTGTGAAGAACTTGACATACTAGTAAGCTCCAGTAAACATCTAACAATAACTTCCTCCAATCCTAAGTATAAGAATTAGTTAGAGATTTGTTTTGATACTAAATGTAAGACCATCATCTTCTTTGCCCCCATTATTATTGTATTTTTCCCCGAACTGCCTCTATAGCTAGATTCTGATACATAAATGACTAAAAGGAGGGGTATTTTAAGAAAATCAGCAGACATTTTTTTTTTTTAAATAACTAACTTAAGTTAACTAGCTCATACATTTAGGATTGAAACGAATACTAAGTGTTTGATTCCACATTAGAAATCACTAAAACCATGGTTTTGGCGATTTCCTACATGAAACCAAACACATCCTGAAAGTTTGGCTTCCATTATAACTAAACAAGTCAGCTTTATTAAAATTAGAATGATGACTTCCAATTTTATATCTGCGTATGACATTTTATGATGGTTTGTCGCTGCATACTGCTCTTAAATCATCCTGAAGATTTGTCGACATTTGATTTTTTTTTTTTTTTTTAACTGTGCAGTGTTGGTGGGTGGCTATAATTTTTGTAATTGTGGTGATCGTTGTGATTATTTTGCTCATTATTTAGTATGCAAGTGCGTTCATGCTGGTATGGGATGATTTGGCTGGACAGACTTTTCGCTTGTTCGGTATCACCTTTCTAGTTTTGGTGTGAATTTGTTAACCTCTTCTCTTATTCCGTGAGTCTTTAACTGGGTCGAGACGTAAGGAGTTTATGAAGGCCCTTCACGGCCAGCAGTTTTGATATCTAAACCGACCGCTGCTGGAAGTTGGAAAAAGCTAAGGAGTAGCGATTCTAGAGAAAACTGGCCGGATATCTAATGTAAAGGTGCTAGAGTTTGTAGATACTGCTGAAACTTGAGAGGTTGGCTAATGCCAAATGTTTGTGTATTTCTTTTTACGTTGCTGTTATGGTGTTTGGGGCCATTTGTGTGCACGCCAATTAATCCATTCTTATGGTTGTCTTTGTATCAAATCAATGACAAGGAGGGAAATGAGGCAGTTCTCCCATTGCCTTAGGAGTGTTGTTTGGGTATCATTCTAGTACTTGAGGGAAGAAGATACGGTTCAGTTCAGTTTTTTTTTTTTTTAAATATGTATTACAAGAGTTTGAGCCCTAAACTATTATATTTCATTTTATTTTATTTGAATTAATCCTTTTTTTAAACAAAATTAATCCTATTGAATATCTTTTCATCTGAAAAAAAAGGCAACAAAAATTGCTTATTTGGATTTTAAACTCTGACATGCGAGCATTTGCTGGCTTGGAAAGGATGAATGCACTCTTTCGCATGCTTCGTCCATTTTACAGGACCACTTATTTTAAAAAAAAGAAAAAACTTTGCAAGCCCTCCAGATCAGATGCTTCGTTATTGCTTATTAGTCTATAATTTTTTTGGACTAAAGTATATATTTGATCTTTTAATTTGATGTGAGGTTTCAGTTTGATCTTTTAACTCTAAAAAATATACTTTTTAGTCTTTTAATTTTAAAATTATTAGTTTTAAATGATAATTTTTTATAATAATTGTCATTGTTAATAATTTTATAATTAGGAGACTAAAAGTTTATTTTTTAAAATTAAAGAATTAAAATGAAATATTATGTAAAGTTACAGGACTAAAAGTATATTTTAGCTTAATTTTTAACATTGTCATTAATTTTGCTGTTACTATTTTTAATTTTTATTTATTATTTTGTATAACAATTCTCAATTTCTCATATCATAGATTTATTTTAATTAATTAAAAAAAGTCAGCAGAATTTATTTAAATGTAAATCAAATCATAATTTTAAAAATAATTTCACAGAAAGAATTTGTCTCGCAACATCCAAACACCCCTGAAATGGATCCAGACCCGGTCACCGCCTTCTGACTTTTGAGAGGGGGAAGGGGAAGGAACAGGGAATGGGAAGAGAAGACGAGGAAAGCTGAGCCTGCAGAACATGATCGGGTTCCTGGTCTCAAGCAGGCTGCCGAAGATCTCACTGATAGCCAACCACCCCGACATTAACTGAAACTCATTTCTCACACTCTGATCAGCCATGGCGGCCCTCTTATATCACATGTTCTCGTCTTCTGCATTGGTCTCACTTGGTCTCTACAACCTCATCGCCTCCACTCGCTGCTATCTCAAATCCCCTCATTCCTACTCCGCCAAACCCTTTCACCCTTTCCCTCCTTCCTCCTCCAATACTCAGAACCACCGCCTCCGTCACCTCCCTCTCTATCTCATCTCCGTCTGCCTTCTCCTCGCCTTCGTCCATCAGCTCATCATTTCCTCCGATTCCGACCCTCTCCTCAAAGGCCACACACCAGTTCATCGTTTCACCTCCCTCCAATCCGCCGCCGTCCTCTTCCTCTTCCTTATCCTCTCCCTCTCCCTCTTTCTTTCCGATTCCTCCACCCTTCTTCCCCTCCCCATTGATCTCATCTTTGCCCTAGCTTCTGCCCTTTTCTTCTTGCAATACTCCGTCTCCTCCGCCTCCGCTTCCGTCCAGACCTCCGATCTGGAGGCGAAATGTGACTCCGTTTCTGCCCGCATCTCAGCTACCGCTGCCCTTTTGTGCTTAGTTATTGCTTGTAAGCCCAGGCTCTTCGTCGCGGATGTTGGTTTGGGAGCTTCTATAATCTTGCAGGGGCTTTGGGCTTTGCAGACAGGATTGTCCATGTACGTTGACGCATTTATTCCTGAAGGATGTCATCGTTTGCTTGATGTGGTAAAGGGGGTTGAGGGTTCGACCAAGTGTGATGTCGAGGAATTCAAGTTCAGAGCTGTGGCTATCCTAGATCTTTTGTTTTTGGTTCATGTAATGTTTGTGGTGGTCATTGTCATGATCACTTACGCTGTCGTTGCAAAGAGCGTTGGCACCCGGAGATCTGGCTCCTACGAAGCCTTGCCTAACAGTACTTCCCCTTCAGAAAGTAATCATAGTCAAATACAGATGAAATCATTGACCGGCACGCAGGCTTGAATCATTCCTCTCCTTTATCCTTTTCACTGTTCAGCACTTATTTCTGATATAATTCCTTTTTCTTTTTCTTGGGCTGTATTAGTATGATCGTTGTGTTAGGTAATGATATCTGAGCAGTGCTACATTGTATTTCGCTTGAGAATTTTGTAATCCGATCGAAACATAGGGACTTCTTGTACACAACCAACGGCCTATTTATTGAGTTCAAGTAGTAATTAGCTTCCCTTCTCCATTTTCCTCTTGAATGTTACTACTTTTAAATTACATTTTGCTTCTTTGTTGCATATCACTTATTTCAAAAAATATATGAACCCGTCAAGGTAACGACAATAATATTATAATGAACGAATTAAGCAATTGCTTACACATTTCTTTGGGTAGTATAAGCCATTATGTTCTTCAAGAATTGGTTTAGACGTCACCTCTAAGATACTCCTAATGATATTCTTTAGGAATTTTTTTTTTTTCCCCAATTGCGCCATTCATCCTACATGTTCTTATTGGTAATTTATTTTGCATAAATTATGATCTCACGACACCGCTGGTGATCTGCATACCCAATTTTGCAGTTAAGCTTAGGATCCATGTGACCAGAACCGGCTTATGTTTTCTGGGACTTGATCCAGTTTAAACACCTCAAGATTTCCCTATGGTGGTCCGCTACTTGCTCACAGCATATACAATGAATTATTAGAAAACTGAAAACACATGCTAGAAACTAGGGCGAGCTTCCAATATTCGCTTGTGGTCTTAGATTTCTTAAAAAGATTTCCATGGCTCCGCTGTGGGAAGAAAATCATGCTCTGTAACATCTACTTCAGTGGAATTAGGAATTTCAGCAGATATATGAAGGGTTCACATCTCCCCATTATAAAAAGACAAATGTTATATAAGTAAATGAGTATAATTAATTGGACGCATTACATAAGATACAGTGTAACTTTGAGACTGCGTGGGCGAGTGGAGCTGCATGGTCACTTTTCTCCTACATATGCATGTGTTGTCTCTTATTCTTGAAGTGTTTTCATTTTTGGAAACAGCCTGCAAGTTCATATGTTAGGACAGATCCTTCCTTGGTTGCATGTTATTTTGTCTAATAATATGGAATTTTTACTGTGGCTGTCAAGTTCCTTTGTTTTATTTGCGTCTTTTTGGTCTTTTGTTATTGTTTTTGACTTTGGAGGCTGAACGTCTAATAGCTTAATTCTTTGGCAGAGTGGTGTTAATGGTCCTCTAGTTCTTAAGGGATTTATGAACAATTTTTTTGACCCCATGTCTTCACTTCTAACTGTTACTTACTATCCTTTGGACATACTGATCGAGCATGTGAATAAGATTGGGAATTTGTTTATCCCCAGTTCGGGCCTGAACTGCTGAGTGATCTTTTCTTTTCTCTGTTTTTTTTTTATTGGTTGAAAAAATCATAGTTTGCGTGATCCCAGAAGTAATTTTCGTATTGTATTTGTGTTGAAGCCTGAAAGATCCTTTGCTCTATCAGCAGATTAGTATTCTTTGCGACAATGGCTATGTATATCAACAAATCAGTGAAACGCAATGTATCAATTACATAAAACTCTTCCTTCCTTCAATATTTTTTACATGATTGATTTGATCTTTGCCATTTTTCCTTCAATTAGATTCCCAGGTCTTGCTGAAGTATACGACGGGAATGGGACGCAATTAAGAACATTATTAAGATAAGGATTGCCTTGTCAACGCCATTCATTTTCCCCCAGTGACTTGCAAGTCTGCAGTTTTCAACCTGCAGAACGTAGCTCACTCTGCCACAGCGAAATTCTAATCCCACGAACTTGACAAGAAGAATATACACATGTAAATGTAATGCCCTGGCATGCAACTCTGGGTTAATGGAAAAGATGGTGGTAAAATGTTTATTAAAGTTTCGTGAGAATCTTTCTGTTCCGTCTATTGTGTCTTTTGGAGCCCTCCCTTTTCATTGTTCCTCTCTGGGTAAGAAAATGCCACCGACAATATGAGATCCCCAGGCCATGTGTCTCGCGGGCTAAAAGGTCAATTTTTCATAGGGGTTTGGGTTCTTTCTTTCGTAACTATCCATAATTTTGCCCTCGCGTTGTTGTTCAGCTCTTCCCAAACCCGAGACACATCTGTGCAGGAAAAGAGGAAGTCATATTCTTCTTTCTTAATTTCGAATCAATATCTCGAAGAGTAATCTTGATTCTGACATGACACGTGTCGCGAATCGGCTTGTGTCACCATCTGTGTTCGCCTTTACTTCAAGATCGTAAGCTTTTCCCTGGAATTGTATATGGATGCATTTGGGGGTCACGTTTTCCTAATTCGCTGAATGCCTACTTCAACGTCGCCATTATTTGTTAATTGACGAAGTTTCTCACTTCCTCGCGTATTCCTCGCCGTTCCGATGGCATATCCCTGTTCAATTTGCCAAGAGCATTCGTCATCACTGCTCTGAATTCAAAGCTGATCAGCTTCATACCGCCCTATCTAGAACGTGTTTGGATGAAATAAGAAGTAAATATATTGAGGAGATTATTTGGATTTGCAAAATAATACTTTTTATGATATCCAAATGCCTTTTAAAACTATTTTGAAAGGGAACCTAATGACGGTGTACCGTTTTTCTGAAAAATAAATTATCGTAAAGCATAATTAATCAACTCAACTTCATCTTTGATTCTAATATAAGCATGGGCGTTGATGTGGACATCTGTTGCCTAATTTTAATTATCCCTCCGTAATTAAACACGAAAATTTATGGGCGCTACCGCGAATGATGACGTGATTATTCAACAAGAAATCAACGGTGGAGACATTGCTTCACAAAAATGTGACGGTATCCGAGGTGTACTGGATCATATGCGGGCAGTTGTAGGAGTACCGGTCGCTCAAGTCCTACGCTTTTGCCTGCTTATTTCTGTGGTATTGACCCGACAGCTTATTTCTATGTCTGTCTTTGGCGCTCCGGCCACATCTTCCTTGTATTTGGGGCATTGCTTTAGGCGCCTCGATCCGGACCAAGAAAAGTCGCGCCCCTATTTTATCGTGAAAAGTCTAATGCTGTTTTTTGTTTTTAACTTCATTTAAAATATTTTGCATTCACACGTCTCCCGTGGTCTGTCATTCTGTTGAAGCCAAGCATCGATCCCACCAGTTCAAGTTGCTGGGTGTTCTGAGTTTCGGTTGAAGAGGGAAAAGCTCGTTTTCTTCTTTGGGAGGTAAATTAGCTTCTTTTCAAGCTTTTTATGGCTCCTCATCATTCGTAAGAGTCATCATCTTCGATTTTTTTTTAAAAAAATCTTTCTCAGTCCTCTTTTGAATGGTTAGGTTTCTTTTGCCGACGCATTTAGTTGGATCTTTTGGGGTCAACATTCTTGTAAAATCTCCAGATCTGGATTCTGGGGGAAAGCATGTTGGTCTGCAGCTACCTCTTTTTCTATTGCTTTTAGGTTTTGCTGTTTTGACATTGACGCCTCTACAAATTCTTAAAGATCAATTAGTAGTAGTCCTGTATTGTTTCTCACCCAATTCAAGTTCCCCCTGCATTTAGTACAGCGAGAGTCACTGTGCAATTTAGTCTTCACTTTCCCTAGGATCGGACGAATTCTGCTGGTGTTCTCACTTGTAATTAGTTAACCCTTGCTACTTTTCATTTTCATTTCCTTTTTTTGTAAGTCTATTAATTTTACTTATAGGTTTCTCTCTTTAATTCCCATCTGAAATAACTTTTACCACCTATCAATTATTAAGGGTGAGTTTAATTAAATCATTTGATTTATCCTGTAGGTGACAGGAGGCTGCCTCTCTTCTGAATTCTAACTTCCTTTGCATCAAGTTATGTTCGCATGCTATCCTCCTTGGCGCATACAAGAAAGGCTATTTCTCATCTCATTAGCTAATGACTGACAATTGAGAACTACTATTTCGCACGCGAGCCTACTTGGAACTACTATTGACTGATTATACACCATCTTCACATTCCTACTGCATGCAAATTCTCCTTCACGATCCATGGGGGAGTGGATCGTTGGAGCGTTCATCAACCTTATCGGAAGCATTGCTATAAACTTCGGGACAAATCTCCTTAAGTTAGGCCATAATGAGGTGGGGCAAATCTTTTCTTCTGGTTAGAACTTTTTGTGACGTGCCTTCTTAATCTCCATTTTCATTTTGTAATGAAGTCCAATGATGACTTCAGATTTTAGCTGCCCAAAATGGGGACAAATTTAGTTAATATGGGTTTTCTGACTATTTAATCTTGGTCACGGACTTTTGTAGGGTACAGTCAGTTTGATTTTTAGGAATAAGTAACATTTTGGTATCCCTCTGCCATTGCCTTCAATGAAATGAGTGATTGCCATAAACATTCAAGTGGTAATTTTTTATTTAGAGCAGAAAGTGAGGAGGAATGGGAAAAAGCAAAAGAAAGGTGGAAGAAAATCAAAGTAAAAATGAAATGAAGGAAAGGAGGGGGGAAAAAAAAAACATATGTGAAGTTAATGGGTCTAATTTAAAATGTCATACAATTAGAAAATACATGTATGAGCTTATTAAACTTTGTGGGTCCAGTGGGTTCAAAATTTCAAGAGATATTGAGGCTTGTTATCAATAACTATGCTATGTACATGCATTTAGCAAAATCTAAGGTAGTTGTGCACCCTCCCTCCAACGTGGTTCTGCCATTGATTGAAAGGGTTACCTTTTTATGTCGTTCCATCTGATTCTGTTTGTTTCATATCTGATTAGTGTCATGATATGAATATTTGAATTTTGTTTTTATGATGTAGCCTGGGATATCTGTGGCAACAATCACAATATTTAAGAAAAAACTGTTCTAACAATAATGAAATCACTGGGAGGAATTAAGATGACGGGCTTTTTACTGCAGAGAGAAAGACATTCTGCAATTGGAAGTGATGGAAAGCTGACCCCAAAGCCTATTATATACTTCCAGTCATGGAGAGTTGGTATGGTTTTAATTGCATTTATTTATGGCCTTTGCTCTTTATACCTCTGTTGGCTGGTTGCTGGCTTCTGATTTGCATTCATAATCTTGATATGCAGGAATTGTATTTTTCTTTCTTGGGAATTGCCTTAATTTCATTTCCTTTGGGTATGCTGCTCAGGTATGATTTGTGTACTGTTTGATGGGATTTCAAGCTCAACATATGAAGTGGTTTTATTTTTCTCATAAAACATAACTTTCTTTTTGGGGGCGGGTGAGTTGGTACATGTCACATATTCGTTTTTTAATTGGCTGGGCACATTCCATGTGCTTCTGATTTCTTTTTCTTGTTCTGCTTGTCGTGCAGTCACTACTTGCAGCCCTGGGGTCTGTTCAATTTGTATCAAATATTGCATTCGCCTATTTTGTCTTGAACAAAATGGTGACTGTCAAGTAAGTTAAATCAAATTTAGATTCCTGTCTCGTGCTTCCTTTTTATCACTCTTCATTCTGGTTATGTGAATTCTAGTGGCTTAATTTTTGTCATTTAAACAGGGTACTGGTCGCCACAGCATTCATTGTTCTTGGAAACACCTTTCTAGTTGCTTTTGGCAATCACCAATCTCCTGGTATATTAGCTGGACATGTTTCCCTCCTGTTCTTTACATTTGAATTTTTCAGTTCTCAACGCTTTTTGATTGATGAGATTCCATCCCTAGTAAACTCATTGGTGCTTATTTGATAAGTTAAATATTCATTTAAAGATATGTTAATGGATGTAAGCTGATGTATAATAAATGGCTTGCGTTTCAGTTTATACACCAGAGCAGTTGGCAGAGAAATACTCCAATATTCCATTGCTTCTTTACCTTCTAGTTTTGATTATAGTTGTTGCTGTGCATCACTACATCTACAGGTGATTACAGAAATCTGACCTGTTGTTACTTCAATAAAAAATTAGCTTCCTATGCTATTAACATATGGAATATGTAGGAGAGGAGAACTTCTGCTTGCTGCATCAGGACAAGACCTTAGCCCCTATTGGCTCATGCTGCTGCCATTTTCCTATGCTGTAGTTTCTGGTGCTGTAGGTTCTTGCTCGGTGTTGTTTGCAAAATCCCTGTAAATCAGCTTCTCCAGCATCTTAATTTGCTATATGATTCTACAACTGTACTGATCTCTAATGCAAAATTCTTTTTTGACATTTGGCAGTTCAAACCTTCTACGACTGGCCATGTCTGGTGGTTATCAGTTGCATGGCTGGTTCACGTATTCCATGCTGCTTTTATTTCTTAGTACAGCCGGATTCTGGGTAAAGCTCTGATGTGTATTCTCCACTATCTGCAGATGTTATTATGAGAGAAACTTTTGTATTTGATTTTGATCGACTTGTTGTGAAGCTTATCCAGTCTATCATTATGTGCAGATGGCAAGGCTGAATGAAGGGCTGTCACTGTTTGATGCAATTCTTATTGTTCCCATGCTTCAGATTGTTTGGACTTTCTTCTCTATCTGTACAGGGTTTATATATTTTCAAGAATATCAGGTACATTCTAATTTATTTTATTTTTTATTTTTTTGACAAGTGTTTTCAGATCACTAATTTGGGTGTCATGCAAATCTTATCTCCCTGAAAACAGGTATTTGATGCATTGAGGACGACAATGTTTGTTCTTGGAATGATTTGTGTGTTCATTGGCATTTCATTGTTGGCACCTGATGAGCCAAAAGGTTTTGTAATTATAATGGTTAATGTTTTTTCTTAGATGCTGGTGGAAAATATGTAGCTTATTCTGAAAATTTTCAGGTCATGAAACTAAAGATAGTTCTTTGGATACCATGGCGCCTTCTGGTATTTCATCAGAGATGAACAGGTACAATGCATGCTCTAACGAGAATTTTGAACCTATGGAAACTTTGAAGTTTGAAGCCCTAGCCCCCCACACCCCCCCCCCAAAAAAAAAGTAGGATAGAGATTTCTGGGCAGGCCATACTGAATGAATCAATCCCTAGCACATGGTTATGCTATGAAGTTGTTTCTGTGGCATAAATGTTACGTCTGTCGAGGCTACATTCAGAAGAAACTTTTTAAACATTACATTGGTCGATGTTTGGTATAATATAACTAAAGTTCATACCCTGTTGATCTGTTGCAGACTGGTGGTCTCATCCGAAGAAGCACAGAACAAAGACACTAGAACACACATAAAAGGATTGTTATTAAAGGCGACAGATGTGTTAGTGAAGGCAAAGGTATATACTCATAATTTGGTCTATTATTCTTGTGTAATGGCCTTGTGAATTGAGATCTGAAATGTGACTGCAGAATGCATGTGCATTGTCTCTGGGTTTTGGGGAGGATACCATTCATGCATCTTCCGTTCTTGTGATGCCGATGATGTCATCCAAGTTGACTGGATTTAGAGGGAATGGGCTTGAGCGGTCTAAGATCTTTTCCATGAGGAATTCTGGTTGGGGAAAGATCCCCTGGATGAAGATGTGAGCAAAATACTCGAAACTAGTCCAATTCTCCCAGAGAGCCCCTGATAGTGGTAGCTATATATACAGCCTGCAAGCTCTTAACCACGCCTTTTTTTTTTTGACTTATTCTTTACCAAGTGATTGCTGGCCATGATATACAGAACTATCAGCATTCAGTTATTAGATATGTTAGGGAAATGATGTAATCTCCCACAAAAGATGAAAAAAGAATAGTGTAAATCGTTGCTTGCATAAAAGGAAAAATTTAAGCAAAAAATATTGATCAGAATTTGCCAATTTGGAGGATGAAGTTTGATGGTTGACAAAAGAACTTGCCCAAAACAATTTATATAATTATTAACTAAGAATTTTAAAGCCAAAAATTTATGAACATATTTTGGGGGTTCATGAAGAGAATCCTAAAATTATCATTTTCTAATTTAAGCATTTAAGAGTTAGAAATGACAAAGAAAGAAGTGGTATTTAATATGATGTTTTACAAATATAGTTAAATGAGTAAAATGTTTTTATATCAGATTTGTAAAGAGAAATTATCAAATTTGTTATTGTCAAAACATTTATTATCATTTGTTATTTAGCATTTATTATTATTAGTTCATAATTTGTTAATAAATAATTTGTCATTTTTTGTCATTTACTATTTACAATTTGTTAATAAATTGTTTGATATAAGGATATTTTAATCATTGAACTATATTTGTAAAATATCAAATCACACATCTTGGGGTTTTAAAGTGTTAGGTGACTTATTTGAAATATTATGGGTTTGTTTGGTTTCCTGTTTTAAAAACAATTTTTTGTTTTTAAAAACAAAAACCAAAAAACTTGTTTAGTAATTTGTTTTTAGTTAATTATTTTAAAAAACAAAAATAAGTAATATGTTTTTAAAAACCAAAAAACCAAAACAACTTTTAAATGTTTTCTTGTTTTGTTTTGTTTTTTATTTTTTGTTTTGAAAAGTTTTAAAAAATATTCTTCTCTTGTCACTATTATCCACCACTTATTATTAGTAATGATAACTATCACCTACTAAGTATGGTTTTCTATAATTTTTTTTAAAACATGATTTTTTTTAAAATTATTATCCAAACAAATTCTTTTGTTTTTTGTTTTCTAAACTTGTTCTAAAAAAAATTTTATAAAAAAAAAAAAAAAGAAACAAAAACAAACAGGTCCTATATTTTTCAGTTTTTTTATTTGTCATTTTTTCTTTGAAGGGAGAATATTGGATTTTCTAGACCACCTCTGTATTTCTTCTTCATTAAACGAGGTTTTAAACCCCGCTGTCCCCTGCATGCAAGAAAAAGCCTCTTTTTATCGTCTCTGTTTCGTACTTCTACACGCTTCGACAGTTCTTTAAAATTTATTTTATATTTTTATATGAATCTGATAGTTATGGAGCATAAGTTGTGAGGTATCGAAGAGTTACTGCAGTTGGCAAAATAAAAGTTATTACGAAGGAATTCATGCGACGTAAATCGAGGGATTAAACTGCGTCCCACCAAATTTAATTTCCGCTTTCCTTTTTAGGGGGAAAAAACGACTATTCACACTCCGTGCTGCAACCTATAGGAGCTAATCATAATTCATAATCATGAGTTAAAAAGAAATGAACCCATCAGCAATAAGCAGCGAGAGAATACGTCATTATCTAAATTCCAGTCAAGCAAATGGAAAGAATCTTTCCTCCCACATGAAAGGCCAGGTTAACCTTTCTGATTTATTCATTCAATGTAACATTTAAAAACACACATTTAATTTATTTGCAAGTACTCGTAACAGTTTTTTTTTTTAAAAAAGAGCGAGTTATCATTTCTGGGTATCTGCATTATAAAACCTCTTTGCTAAATTACCTACGGTGTTATGGGGCTCTCTGAGTATTTGGAGTTTCATTACTCCCTGGTCCTTAATATAAGATCTATTTAATTAATTTGATTAGATTAAAAAAGTTAGATAAATTAGTTAATTATAAAAATTATGACATATTTTTCTTAAAACACCATAATCATCTTCCTTAATATTTTCCCTCTATTTTCTATTTGATTATGGTTGAGAGAATATTTATAAAGATAATTTATGAAAAATTGATAAATATGATACTCCTCCGATGTTTAATATAAAACCCATTTAACTAATTTGATTAAATTAAAGAAGTTAGGTAATTAGTTAATTATAAGAAAAGTGACACATTTTTTCTCTAAAACATCATAATCATCTTTCTTAATACCCCTCTCTCTCTTCTACTTGATTATAGTTGAGGGAGTATTTATAGGGATAATTTAAAGAAAACTGATAAATATGAGAAATGGATCTTATATTTAGGACTAAAATTAACTCAAAAATTAGGTCATATATTAAGGACCGGAGGAGTAAATAGGTTTTATATTTAAAATCAAAATCAACTCAACATTTAGGTCCTATATTAAATACTGGAAGAGTATTTTCATGCATTACGGAGCCTTAATTCTCAATAATTAATAAGGAATTTGATATTTCGTGACGCGGATTCAAATTCTGAAATGTCCAATCGTATCAAGCGTGAAAGGGAATTTAATAGTTTGATAAGGCTATTGATGGGAGAACATCTGATTAAATAAACATGGATCAGCTAATAACGGTTGGGATACAGCTCAAATTAAGCTACAACATTCGTACAGCTCTAACTAGTTGAAGGGGAAGCAGAGTGGAATCCATGTTTTAAGGGCATGAATGCTTGTTTATATCGGAAAACAAAACTCGGCCAATATAATTATTTTATTTAATCATTTAGTTTTAGGGTTTAATCTTCCTTTGCTAGCTAAAAGATACGAGAAACGATCAAGTTCTTTCTGAATTCTTTAAATACTCCTCCGGTCATAAATATAAGACCCTTATACATATTAATATAAGGGCCTTATATTTAGCATCATAGGAGTATAATGTAAAATCAAAATGGCAAAGCTGCTAAACATAAATAAGCAAAAATAACTGAAAAACAAATATTCTGCACGTTGATTGCCCAAGGTGTGGGTTTAACCCTAATTTCGACCTGACCCAACTGATAGGAATTTTCGAAAAAATGTTATTTTAGTTGAAGTTTTAAACTTGAGTCGTTGCAAGAACATAATCCTCGAGTAACTTATGAAAATAAGCTTTTTCTAACACACCTCTCGTATGTTTAGTTTAAATTCTCAAAACAATTCTCTCTGGCTCCTAACAACTTTCGTCATGTTTAGCCTAGTCAATTAAAATCACTTCCTTTTAATCTAAAAAAACTGAGGCTTAATCTATTATATATATATATATATATAATTTGCATAGTTTTTCCTTTTGATTTGAATCCAACAAATGTTGTCACGGGATGGATTAGTGCGGATTAAGGAACGGTCACGCCCAGTGTTCCCTTCAGAGTATATTAATGCTTTTGACAGCCCAGCCATGGAAATTCTTGTCCTCTTCATGTGCGCTGTAATCTTCTTCTTCTTCTTCTTCTTCTTCTTTGTGGGGCCGAGTAATCCTAATTAGTTCTTAGCAGGACCAAAACTATTACATTCCATATGAAAAATGCAAGCTTGCTTTCACACTCTTCATTATATTTAGAGTTATTAGACTTTCCTGATACACCGTGTTTCAATTTATTTATCTGTTTCTTTTATCGTTTCGATCTCTTTCGTTCCAATAGGACATGGCTCACTTCTAATGTCTGTTCTTGTACATTGTTCCGGAGGTCTGTACGATATTTCAGAATGGTTTGCATGGGATTTCCACTCTAATTCCGGCCAAAAAAAAATGTCGCATGACACATCTATTATCACTATTTGGATCTGAACTGGAATTAGAGTGGAGAATTGAGACGTTAAATATGTTTGATAGCCAAGATACCCAGTTCACTCATACTATTACAGATCACTCAATGCCCATTTGAACTTAGAGGAGAGTTACAGAGAACATATGCGGTAGCTGGTGTGAAAATAAATCAAATGCAAGACAAAGCTGTCAAAGACATAATGGAAGTTCAAAATTTGGGTATTGCTCGGTCGGCGTCGCTCAAAAGCATTAACCAAAAGCAGAAGCAAATCATATTCCAAAAGGCCTTGCCCACCACACCAACAATGATGGAACCCTCAAACCCAAAAAAAAAAAACAAAAACAAAAAGGGGGAGAAAAAAAAGATCCCACACAACTTCAAATATTCAAAACATCAGAGAGACCATACATAAAATGTATTTTATTTGAACGATATGAAATATTGAATGAATGCTCCAGAGACTATACAGGTATGAATACACAGAGGAAAAAACCATGAAGATACAAGATTTCAGAGTATACACGTCTCAGAAATTCTATATATCCTGTGTATACATGTCTGGGTATTCTAGTAACTGGGTACGGCTCTGCATCCTGAGCTGTTCGTAGAACCTTGTAATGAAATCCTCGGCCTGGTCATCAACCAGACCATTCCCAGGCTCCTCAAGCTCATCAACAGAAGAAAAATTGGATATCCTCACAGAAAATGGCGACAAAAGAGGGCTCCTTCTGTCACCTGCAGCAAAATCTGAAGGATCGAACCTAAGATTGAAGCTGTATTCTGGGGTTTTGGGCATCAAAACCGTGGCCTTAGGTGGCTCTAGGTCAGGCTCTTCATCGATGACCTGAGGATGGTTGATGCAAGGGAAGTTGAAATGGTGTTTCCGTTTGTGAAGGTAGAGAAAAGCAGGATTGGGACTGTTACTGCAAGAGAATTCATACTCCTGCATGCCAAATCCACCACGTGTCATGCTCTTGGAATGATGATGATGGTGATGGTGGGATGACATGAGATTGCTCAGAGATTTTCTGAGCAGTTTTCCCTTCTTCATCATCACATTCATGTCCATTATCAGCTTCCTCTTCGATATCAGACCCTTCCTCATCATCAAGAAGCTGATCCTCAACACATTCCAAAGTCTTTTCGCTGCGGTTGCAGAATGCAGCTCCATTTTCACACTCTTGGGAATTAAACAATACTAGGATTTACAAAAATGTCTCTGTGCGCGTATAAATATAAACTCTAGATTCAACAGAACAAGAAAACAGAGAGATGAGTGAAGGTTGGGTTAAAGAAGGCAGAGGGTTTTCTTGTTTCTGCGAGGAATCCCGCAGAAGAAAAGAAAACCCGACGTGAGATATGGAATGACGAGTGGGGTGGGTTATATATAGGAGGCAAGCGACGAGCCTCGAGGAATTTCGTGGCTTTTTCTTTCTGAATTTAATTATTTAATCAATGAAGTGCGTAACAAGGCTCATGAAGAAGGAGGGTATTGTAGTGAACAACGGGCCCCATCAGCAGCCGCTCCACTCTGCATTCTGAAGGGAACGTATTAGATATAATGGGGATCTGCATTTTTGAATGTTGAGAATAGTTGTTGTGGTGTTGAATTTAAATACAGCTAGACACAGAGTGTGATGTTTAAGAATACTAAATTAATTATAATATTAAGAAAGAGGTTGGGGGTATGGTAGTGTTGTTGGTCGGATGAGGCGGTGAAAAAAGAAAAAGGGGATGGAAGGGCTCAATTATGATGTGTGAGAAACAAAGACAATGAGGATAGGCCTTGCGTGTCGTATTCAGTTTCTGAGGAAAATGTTATTATTAGAAAAGGAAGCTTCTGTTCAGTGCGGCCGTTGGAGTGTGTATGGGACAAATAGGCAATGGTATAAATTAAGTACACAGGATATACAATGTCCCCTTACATCCCCTGCTTTTGGATTAAAGATTGGAAGCTTGTTATATAAATGGATTCTTTAATTTGCCTTTAGATGTGGGAATCTCACAGGAGACTTGATGCCCAATTCAAGGATTGCTTAGCTTCCTTTGCCCTTCCCATGAAAATAACTTAGTTGAGGTGCCATTCGTGTCTGTCAAGATGGGATACCAAATGGATCATATTGACCAAAAAGGCAAAAAGTGAATATTCCCTTCAACCAGGTTGAAGGCATGCACACTGCCATAAGGTCTCCTACGCTTGATTCTGCATAATATGGAGCGCAATTCTTGAGCAATTGGGATATCGCATCAAAGATCTCACAAGTCACAACCAAGTCTAGTTGAGATCTTTTAGAGTAGCAGCATATGTGTCATGATTACTTCATTTCAGTACGTTAAACTTTTGATCTCCTGAGAATGAAGAAAAGATATGGGATGCATGGAAATGAGGCGAGGGCAGAGAAAAAAAGGCAAAAAGGGAAGTGAATGATGAGGGGAAGAGGGAGTGAGGCAATAATTGGGGTTTGGTGAAAGAAAAGGGACAAGTGAAATTGGTTTCAGGAGTGCATTGTTAGGCTTATTGGCACCAAAAGACCTTTTGAACAAAAAGGTTTCCAGCTGTTGAAAGCGAAAGTATCCTCATCGCAGTTAATCTCAACTCCAATCTTTTGGAGACTCTCAACCTCATCCAATATGAGGATTTTGAGACCCACCCCTCTTTAACTTTATCAGGAAAATGAGAGATCAGGTTGCGAGAAAAGCTATAAGATATGCCACATCGTGCTCATTATAATGACTCCAATGTCAAAATTTTATCTATAAGATGTAAAAATCTTTTTTCTTGTTTTGGTAGGCACGGGTATCCTCTTATTGGATGTAATCATATTTGAAGCACTATTGGACACTAGATGTGCACACTTCTCCTAGCAGGGATTAAAAGTTTAGTTTAACAGGTTGTGGAAGACTAGCCTATTCTGCTAAATCCAATCCCGTTGATATGTAGAAATTTTTTGATTACCAATCTATCCTAACTTTCTTTTTCACATGGTTCAATACTGGGCTTGTATTAAAAAAAACACTAGCCCATCACATTTCTCATGTTGATCCTAGTTCAGGACAATCATAAGCACAATACTGATGTCCCCATTTGTAATCATAATAAACACTCTTTTTTTAAAACGCATGGGAAAATGTAGTATATGTAATGTGCACAATTTATTATGTATCTAATCTATTATCATCCACTGTTAATGCTTTATTTTATTATTTTAATTCGATAAAATAATTTTCATCTTATTTTAAACAAGACACTTAAGCAATACGGATACAGCGGGGTCGAGTTGGCCCACTTTTAGTTTGTTTTCGGCCCGGTTAATTGCGACAAAAGCTGACCATGTTGGTAGACTTTCATTTCATTTACAGTCTCCTGCTATTTTTATTTTTGTTTTTATCATAACCTCAACGCCTATAGATTTTGTAACAAATTAATTGGCCTAATAAATTTCTTTGCCTTGGGAAAAAAAAAACCCTGGGTATAAACTCGGAAATGTTTTTTCGGCCACAAAAAAAAAAACTAGGAAATGTTCTACACATTCAATAGTTCGGATTAAGTGAAATTTTAATATTTATGGCATTCATATTCAATGGTTACCGACGTACGCTTTTATTTTGGGTTAGGAATTTTTATTTTTCTAAGGGTTTGGGGAAATATTGCACCACTCCATAATATCATACTTTACGAATATTTTTTATTTTATCTTATTTTTATATATATATGGCACAACAATTAGGACTCACAGTCTTTTCTTAACAAACATCACACCGAATTAACAAGATGGGGCAAAAAATTTCGAGGGTTTGAGGGTACTTTGTATCATACTTAAGGGTGCTAATACCTCCTCCTAAAATTCCCAAATATTTTTGTACCTTAATAACATATAAATATAATTTACATAATATTATTCTATTTAAAATTGATAAATAACATGACTCTATTTTTTAAGGAATATAATTTTTTGGGGCGGTGCCCTTTTCTTAACTTTTTGACGAAATTTAAACATAAAACAAGTTTTTTTTGGGGGAATTTTTTAAACTTAATACTATCATATTACTGATTTTTAAAATTCATTATCTCTCTTGCGGTCATCAAACCCTTGTTAAACACCGAAGTGGCAATTAAAGTAATACTATTTTTAATTAATTAAATGTAATAATAAATAAAACTCAAACATAATGTAAAAAAAAAAAAATCTTACTCATTCCTAAATCACACTACAAAATAGGTTTTATATCTAGGGAGTGTTTGGCAACCCTCAAAAGTGCTTCTAAGAAATATTTTTTCACAAAATGAGACAAAATCCTTCATATATTTATTTTATAAACTGTAAAAATACTTTTAAAACTATGATTTAATTTCCATCAGCATGACTGCCATTTGTATATTTATTTTGTGGACTGGAAAAGATAATTTACTATAATTTCGAGTGTTGCGATGAGGATGGGTAGAAAAAGATTTTTTTTTTTGGGGGGCGAGTTTGCTTTGGTTAAGCACTTAAGGAACCTTGAGGGAGAGTCTAGAACAAGGAATCTTGCAGGAAAATAATCGCTGTAAACCTGCTCCACCGTCCAATTAAAGTTAAAAAAAGTTATGTCCCTATCCAATTTTTACTCTCTCTGTAAATTCTCTCGTCTATTTATTTAATTTACTGATAGTTCTAAATACAAGTAGCCAAAACAAGTTATTAAATCTGCACTTACATCCTCATATAAACCAAAAATAACTTCATGCCTGCTATTTAATTATGTTAAGAAATTTTCACCATTTAAACATTACTGGCCTGGAACCACCCGAATTAACCGAGCAGATAGAATCACATCTCATCTTTTATTTTTGGCAGAGTAAGATTCATTGCTTAAATCAGCGTAGTCAGTTCTCGTCTGCAGGAAATTAAATTAGGTCGGCAAACCAAAAGTTAAAATTATGTTGCATATGTGTACTTGTGTGAACGTTTGAGGTGAAACTTTCGTTCAACGTTGTTGTTCCTTCAATGCTCTCAGACTTTTTGCTACAAACTTTTACAATTTCCTCCCATTAATTAACTATCCGAACTGATCTTTACAGCCTAGGAGTTTATACACATTGAAAGCTGCGTGCTTAGAAGCTCCAAAAAAGTTATATAATAATCAGTTCATCTTAATCAATATGCTGTCAATATCTTCTCACCACAGGAAGAAGCTGATATCATATAAAAAGAACCCAACATTATATTATATTCCATCTTTATAACGATCGATCATGATTTACTCCTGCGTGCAAGTTTATTTACTAAAGCACCACATAAGAATAAAGCAGAGGAAATCCTAAAGAAGATTACCAAACGCACCAGAAAACTGGATTAATTTGGAGAATTAATTCAACGTTATGTTCGTTTCATATATAGTGCCGAGGCTTTCCACGACATACGTTGTTTATTGTTTATTATTACTTCGAAAATATCCAGAATCAAAGGCTGATTAAATTAATGAACCAAGTTGGTCTTTACAGACAATACTGCACCACCCAGACCCTTCCCGTGAGATCTCCACAAAGTTGATTAAAAAGGACTGGTGTGGTGCGTCTGCTTTAATTAGGTCAAATGAGAATGTTGAGGGGAGAGGGGAAGATCGATGCATGTGTTTTTCTAGTTACTTTTAGAAAGCACCCGCGTCTCTTCTCTCTTTGATTCTTCATACAAACATATCAAACCCTAGCTACCTAGCTGCCATATTTGAAACTGCGTAAAGCTCTCAAAAGCGTGTGTATGGATGGGAAAAGTTTGCTTATTTTATTACACAAACTACATATGGTAACGCACAGCTTGCCAGCTTCATATTTTGTGCTTGGGATCGAGTTGCGAAACACGTCCACTGCAATTTACGTGTTGCCCTTTGGGTGAAAAATAAAGATTAGGTTTTGGGGAGGGACCAATATTCACATGTGGTTGGGAAACATGCACGCATGCCTATATTATTATACATGCTTTATAAAATGGAGTTGGCCGTTTATAAAGTAGCCCGGTTGCTTTTTTTATATATATATATACTCCTTCCATTCTTAATATAAGACCTATTTAACTAATTTGATTAGATTAAGAAAGTTAGGTAAGTTAGTTCATTATAAAAAAAGTGACACATTTTTCCCAAAACACCATAATCATCTTTTTTAATACCTCATTTCCCTCTTCTACTTGATTATGATTGAGAGAGTATCCATAGGGGTAATTTAGAGAAAATTGATAAATATGATAAATAGATCTTATATTTAGGACCAAAACCAACTCAAGAATTGGGTCCTATATTAAGGATTAGAGGAGTACATAAATATATATAATTTCTTCCTAATTAAAACTCTTTTTACGTGGGGTTTTTGGGGAGAATTACAAAATCATACAGAAGTTCTGCGCACAACACCTTACTTGTACCAGCAGAATCCACTTCTATTAAACTTGCACAGAGCCTGAGTAAAGTTAGTGTATAACGTTGTATGGATAATGATATAATGTGCAAATAATGTGCAGTTATTTATGTACAAGTTTCATTGTATATATGCATATATATAGTGATATATTTATTTATTAATTACTGGTGGGCAAGTAATGCAGAAGCGCGCCTTGCAATTCCATTCCCTGAAATATCCTACTATTGTTTGGTACAAGACTCACTAAAAAACAAGCAGCAAGGGGACACTTAGAAGCAGGTAGGATCCAAATGAAAAATGAAAAATGTGGAGATATTATGTAACCTTAGGGGTTAAGTTTTCAACCGAGTCCTAAAATTTTGGTTGTTGCGGCAAGAGTGGCCCAGAATTTCTGAATAGTCTAAGAGAGCAGCAAAAATGAGATTCTTATTTCAAACGAAAGAGAATCTCTAACAGACATATCGACCAAGACACAATGTCATTTGTACCATCTTAGTATGGAGAGAAAGAAGCTGTAATTGTCAAAAGCAGATGGTTATTTTAGTCATTAAGCCTAAAACAATAGGAAACCTCAAGGTCAAGATTTGAACAGCAGTTGTGCTGTGGAACATATAATGGAGTTAGGCCCACCAATTTTTTCTTTCTTCTTCTCACTTCCTCAAAAGCTTCAAAGGTCTTCACTCTTCCCCCACGAAACAGGGCTCAAATTATTGAAGGAGCCCAATGGAAATGGCTAAAGATCTAATAAAATTCGTCTGCCTTTATCAAGAGGCGCCATCTCAATATCTATTTCTGCTTTTGATGAAATCAAATACTCAAATTTTTAATTGAAGAAGAGGCAAATTGCTGTATGACCCCCAAGGCTTCGTACACCACCACCCCATTATTACTCCCAAGGCCAATTTAAAAAGGCCACCTGTCACCTTCACTTTTTTGCTTTTTCGAGCACTCTCTCTACCCCCTTTCCTTAGCCACCAATCTTCCTTCGCTTACATTATTTCTCGCCCTCCCTATAAAAGCCCATTTGCCCACCCTGTAGTGTTTCATGCCAAATCACTGCTTTACACCAGCAAAGTACAAGCTCAGTACAAACCATCCCTCTTGATATTTCTTAACCTCTCCTTCTTCATCCATCGATCAATCATTCGCACACAAAAGAGTTCCCACATAAAACTTTTTGACAGCGATCTGCAAATCTAGCCGCAAAATCCCATATTGGTCTGCTTGTTTCCACTTGGGTTACTTCATAAACTGTATTGCAAACTGTGGGTGTGCAGTTTTTACAGGGGGGAACAGATGAAGAACAGAGCACCTGTGTTGTTGAAGCAGATCATAGCTACTCTGAAGTCAATGGCAAAGTCCAAAGCCTTGGCTCTGAAGACGAAGACAAACGCCATCAAGGCGCGACTGATCATATTCTCATTGCTGAGGAATAAGAAGTTTCTGATGAGCTCTATTTCCCACAAAATGCAATCCGTTCTGGGCCATCATTCCCATCCCAAAGAAGACAGCTTTCTGGAGGGTAGAAGAGACCAGAGCAAGGCCATGGCGATCCATGACGACAATGACCACTGCTACGAGGCTATTCCCAGTCCCATGGAGACGAACTTGGTGGAGGGGAGAAGTGAGGATGGGTATGAAAGCTGCTATAGGTACGAGGAGGAAGAGGAGGATGAGAAGTACCCGGATTTGACCCATACTCTGTTTGACTCGGAGGATTTCGGAGGCTCTGTTATTGATATGGTGAAGAATTCGAAGGAGGAGGCAGGGGAAGAATTCAAACTGGAGGACGAAATTGACCATGTGGCGGATTTGTTCATCAAGAGGTTCCGCAAGGAGATGATGTTGCAGAAGCAACAGTCAATCAAGAGGCAGCAGGAGGAGATGTTGAAGAATAACGTTGGATGAGTTCTAGAGTCACCCAGATATAAATCATCGTTATTGGGTTAAGCTCCTGTTGGTGTTTGTGATAGAACTCAGATTACAGAATAAGGAAGACCCACAAGCAGGGGTTATAATGCGAAGAGTTCTGATGCTGATACCGTAGAAGACGAGAAGAATTGAGAAGTCTCGTGGGCGTGTTCTTTCTTTCTTTTATACGAATGAACAGTTAACAGTTGGAGATATACTGGGAGTGCCATAGCAGCTGGGGATGGTGTGATTATAGTGGTTTGGCTCTGTAAATCCATTACCATGAAAGTCGTGTATAGAGCGCTAAAACCAAATCCTAAGTAAGATGTACATTTCTCATATCATATGGATTTTGGGAATTTGTAATAACTGTACCAAACACAAGCATGAAACTTGGCTGTGAATTGAGGAAGAAAAGGAAAATCCATCTGCGGAAGGGGCCAAAGAAAAAATTAGAAGCAAACATAATCATTTGATAAGGAGTAACGGCTCCCTCCACTGAAGTTCCTTTTTTCTTAAAAAGAAGAAGAAAAATAATAATTTAGTTTATTTATTTATTATTCATTTTAATTTTAACTAGACGCGGATCTAAGGATCTTGATGCGCCTGGAGAATGATAAAATTTTTAAATATGTCTTTTTTTTCTGGGTATGATAAATGTGTTGGGGCTGATTCCTAAATAAAATTCATACTGCTTTTGCACCGGTAATAAAATAAATATGATCTCGACAACGATTTTGCGGGGAATCCAATAATAGAATACAGATACGACTTACGAGCCGTTTCTGTGTTGTGTCCCTCCCTTTTCTTTTGGGATTAGTCCGAAGCTGCTTCGTCTCCAGGTAATTTTCTCTCAATTTTCATTTCATATCCTCCTAGGCCTGTGAAATAGATTAACGATCGAGTTCAGTCATATTTGTTTTTATTTTCTTATTCTACACAATTGAATTTTATAAGGAACTAATTTATTATAATATTGTCTCTTTTTAAGGAGATGTATGAAGAGTTTCAAACAAAAATTGTACACATGTGATATTATAACAAACTTTTAACTAATATACGTAAGATGCTTGAATCAGACTCATTTTATATAGACCGTTTGAATGCATCACCCTCTTTTTTCTCCATTTTACGCGTCTATATCTCTCTCTCATCAAGACCGTCGTACCAAACATACCAGATCATTATACTGAATTTTATATAATTTAAATGCATGTAAATTGCGGGGTAAATAAAATGAAACGTTTTGCAAAGCTAGGGAAAAGGCAGATATAATTGAAACCGGAAAGTGTGGCTGTTTAAAGTGATTCAAGAAATTCCCGTGTTAGGTTAATTACCCTTACGTATGTTGTTACCTAAACCCCCAATAAGCGCCAAAAATTTAAAAAAAAAAAAATCAAAACCCACTGTTTTTCACTTTTTCTCAAAGCCGTTGCGCCAAAAATTTTGAAGCCAGTCGCGCCACGTCAACTGCGAAGCTTAACTGCATCTCGACTGTCCGTTTTTGCGCAATCCTGGCCATCCGTTGCCCTGTGCTTATTCAGCCATCGCAACCCTAGGAGGCGCCTTCTCGCGCCAAATTCTGTTCCTTGGAACGGCTCAATTCAGCTCCATCGTTAAACCTGTTTGGGTTTAGGAAGACGAAAACATCGAATTGGGTAAGAGCCGGAAAGACATTAGAGAGAGACGCTTTCAGGAATTTTTTTTTTTTTTTTTTCCCCTGCGAGCGGAGGGGGAAGAGGCGACTCAGCTAGGAAGCTTTTGTTCAGGGAGGCCTCTCTCTGACGGAAACATCCGAGGGTGGGGCCCGCTAACCGGTGAGACGTTACGCGCCCCGAGTCGAGACTCGCCAACTCCCGACAACCTGTGTCTGACTCGGAAACCCGCGAATTTCAACCAGATCCTTTCAACCGCCAACCATTGGTAGCCACGTCGCTCCAATATTTAATTCTCTCCGACTTGGGTTGGGGCGTTTCCATTTTGTTGTCCATTTCTATTCCTTATTATTACTCTCACAAAATCGGCTGGGTATTATTAGCTCCCCGGTTTAGTGCATAATGTGCCCACGCTTTATCCCACCTAAAACGCGAGTTTGAAAATATCTCTTCTTTCCCATATTCTTTCCTCCTCCGTCTAATCCTCTCACATCGCTTCCTTCTTCATTCTTGCTTCTCAATCGCAGCAGACTTGCAGGTGTTTTCTTCTTTCCTTATTCTTTTGTCTCGTGTTGTTCCTATTGCCACTGTTGTTATCGGGTTCTCTTGATTCCTGGATGTTCTTGATTTGATCGATATCAATGCTTGCTTTCTTGCTTCTCGTCTTCGTCCTCTAAAATTGGATTCCTGTGAATCGTGATATTGAATTCATGCCATTTCACTTCATTTTTCATTTTTCTTGGTGTTGGGCAGAAAGCTCCTACTTGTGCAATAATCAATTGCTTAGATCTGATTTTGTTTTTCTAATTTTTATGCTTCAAGTCAAGCAGCCATTTTTGTAAACCCACCTCTGATCACTCGAAAAGCTATTGGGTTTCGACCTTTGACTTTCTTTCCATATGAGCCTGGAATTCATTTTCTCCAAAACCGTAAAGTCAACCAGTCATATCAAATTCCGTTTAATGTCCATTGCAGCATTATTGCTGAAATGAGTCATTACAGTGCAGGGCGCACGTTATCGTCATATTAGGTCCTGACCTGTCGTGGCGTTGTTTACTTTGAATATCTGCTCAGGTCAAAAACGAAAATGATCATCTACAGTCATGAAAGGTTTGGTAACCTTAGAAGGTTGAGTTCTATTTAGTTTCACCATAAAGAATTACTGTTTCTTTTCTTTTGGGTGCTGTCTGACCTGTGTGATTTACGCTGTCACAATTGGTTCATCATCATCATGATATTGCAAAACGCTTTTCTCAAAGTACTCTTCTAGTCTTCTGGATAAATATTCTTATATATGTAATTTAATAAACAGTCTGTGCTTCTTTCGTATGTGGTGTTGTATTAAGACTTAATGTTAAAATTTCCCGTGTGGAAAAACCCACGATTGTGGAGAGTTCTAATGGGCAAAGGTCTTTCAATCGTTGCAGGCTTATTAACTCAGGATCATTGTAAAGTTGGCTTTTGCTTGAAAGTTTTTGGTTATTGCCATCCCAAGATATGATGAACGGAACTCAGTATATCGGTGAAAGTTCGAGTTCAACTTCTCTCAGTAGTCAACATGATATTGAGGATGACCGCATGATTGCTGTCATGTTATCTGAAGAGTATGCCAAATTAGATGGCGCAGTTGGTAGGCGCCTTTCCAACCTGGCACCCGTTCCTGTAAGAATTCTTACAACTCCGTTATTGCCCAGATTATCTAACAATGCCTTTTACTTGAATTTTCCACCAATTCTGGTCATACTATGGTCATGCTTAATTTAGGTTCCAGTTTTAATCTCCTCTTCGCAAATCACTCAATTGCCTGTTAGGTAAACTATGATGCTAATTATGCATATCTTAACACATAAATTCAAAGGCCAAAAAGAAAAACTATCGCTAAGATTCAGCTGAGTGGGGGTAATTTAAATCTTTTAGAGGATCATGATCTGTCATGCATTCTTGATATTTTCTATTATTATCTTGCTGCTTTGGGATATGGTTCTTAATGACTTTGTTATGGTATTCTGCACTGTCCTCTCAAAGAAAAGTGAACTTTCTTTATAGTTGTCAAGTAATGACTATGGAGGAGAGATTATTGACCTTTTTTAAAAGGAGGTGGAAGAGAAATTTGTCTGAAATTTTGTGCTTGACTAAAATTTCAGCATGTGCCCCGGATTAATTCCTTCATACCTGACACAAATGATGCTAGTATGGATCACCAGCGCCTTCTTCAGAGGTATGCCACTTTGCAGCTGTGTATTTCAGCTATTTCTTGACAGGGAATATTATAAAGCTTCAAAGTCTGATAAAAGATGGCTGAAATAGTAATGAGCAAGTGGTCGTCATGCATGATTAAATACATCAGTGGTCGAACAAGTAGTGCGTTTTCTTCTTTATATCGAGAGATTTAGAAACTATATGTATATAAAGTGGGCATTCAAATGAAAATTGCTCAATCTAATGATGTATTGACACAAATAATGAGGGATCAGCTAGTACAATGTTATAAACCCATTCCTGCTGTATATTTACTCTTGATTGGAGGTACTAAACCCGTCTCTCTTGACTTTTATAGGTTGAACATGTATGGTCTATGTGAAGTCAAAGTTTCTGGAGATGGAAATTGTCAGGTATTATTTGTGGCAACAATTTTCTAAAATTATCTGCTTAGAACATTTATTAACTGTTCTCCCAATCTTGCAGTTTCGTGCACTTTCAGAACAGCTGTATAGGTCACCTGAATACCACAAGAATGTTCGGAAAGAGATTGTGAAACAGGTATGTCCACTCAGAAAGCACTAGCCAAATACATGTTACTGGCTATGAGGACATCTGGTTTTCTTGGGTTACGATTTTTTTTAACTAAATTAACGGTTGAAATTTATCTATACATGAGTGAGTTTTAATTGGTGATTGCATCCTCCAGATAGGGGGCATAATTCGAGTTTGATTCTTTTAAGTGTCCAAGATACGTTTAATATGTTTGTAAAGGATGCTTGTCTTAACTGAACATAGAAGGGAGGCAAATAAAAGAGATAACATACATTGATAAACCCAAGACACGTTTAATATGCATGTGAAGGATGCTTATCTTAACTGAACATATAAGAGAGGGAAATAAAAGAGATAACATACATTGATAAACCAAATACAAATTGTTTATATGTTGTGATCATACAAATTGTCTCTTGCCTTAGGTAGATAAGCATGGAATTTGATAGTTCTGTTAAAATGATACCTAGACAATTTGAAATGCTTATTTGCCCAAAATTTCTCTTTGCCAGCTCAAAGACCATCGCTCCTTGTATGAATGCTATGTCCCCATGAAGTACAAACGATATTACAAGAAAATGGCAAAGTATGTGTCTTTCAGACAAATTTTTATTGATACCATTATATATTCATTGAGCCATTGCCTTTATCGGTTCTTCAAATTTTTTTTTTCCTTGCGTTTGCTGATGTGAAACTTACACCATTCTCCATTTATCTTTCTCATGACAGATCTGGAGAATGGGGGGACCATGTTACCTTACAGGCAGCTGCTGATAAGGTGTGTTACGCTGTTTTCAAATAAGCTCTTTCCTTCTGTGGGATTCGGTAAATTGATTAGTGTTTGTTTCTTTCTTTTTCATTTTATCCATACACTGCTGTTTTAACTGAGATGAAAGTTCAATTCTTCTATGGAATGCGGCAAAATCAGTTAATACTTTGTTCCGAGTTGTTTATTACTGATAGGTTAATGTTTTTATAATAATCATAATGGGAATGATGATTATTACCGATCAGCTGGGAGATGGTGATGACTCACACATGCGTAGTGAATGTAACTATTGTTTTCGCATTGTATCTTATCATTTGCTGTCACTGGTAGTGACTAGGTAGAATGATAAATTTACCCTTTACATATGCTTGGACATGTGCTTGTATGCTTTTTGCAAAAATATATATTTATATATAGGGTACGTTTACTTTATCATTCACTGCCCCTAATAATAACTAAAGAGTATAATGAATTTGCATTTTACATCATTAAATCGTGATCTGCGTTATGTTCAAAATTCCCCTTTTCCTTTTCTATTTGCGTTTGTATTATCCTCTTCTCTTTAGGGTGGAGTCATCTATAACTTGATATGCTATATTATACTAGATCATTTGTGTTGTGATCCAAGTTCCGCATCTGGAAATTGGTGGAGAGCATATACATATGCGCTATAAAGCAATTGAATTTCAGCTATTTTTCTTCCTTGATTTGCTGTGTATTACCGTTAGCTGTTAGAATGTAATATAACCTGGCTTGTTTGTAATTTAGTTTGCAGCGAAGATATGCCTTTTAACATCATTCAGAGACACTTGTTTCATTGAAATTACGCCACAGTACCAAGCGCCAAAGCGTGGTAAGACTATTATTACTCATCACCATGGTCAAAACACTTGTTCAGTTAAACATGAATCGATGCAAAAGGATATTTTGTTAGCAATTCAGATTATGAAAAAATGCGTTGATGAGAGCATTCTTTTCATATTTTAATGATGCAGAGTTGTGGTTGAGCTTCTGGTCTGAGGTTCATTACAATTCGCTATACGAAATTCGAGGTTGGTTCGCCGTAAATTCCCAAAAGTGGCTTTTTTGGTCGGAATACTGAACACGACTTTATGAATTGACTATTTGTTTTATCATCTTCAATGTAGATGCACCGATCCAGCATAAACCAAGGAGAAAGCACTGGCTATTCTAGGAGAGTTCGGTTCGTCACATTGATAAAACCATTTTGGACATGTGTAGGAGTAAAAAAATTATTTTGGTCCTTGAAAGATAAAAGCTTTTTTTCAGTTCATCCCCTGAATTTTTGGATTCATCAATTGAATTGTTGATGATCTCAATATTTACTGCAATTTTATTCTACAGTGCTGGGTTCAAAGCATACCGTGATTCGATTGAGAAATGGCATACTATCTTTCAAGGATCAGAAGATAATTTACTCAATTGGGATGAGTTCTGTGTATATTTCTGTTCTATATATTGGATGAGAGAGTTGGTGGAGAAGGAGAAGTGGAGGGAAGAGAGGGAGAGATCAGAGATTATGGGTCTTCTCTTTCCTCTTTTTTTTTTCTTCCCAATTTTCATTCATTTATTTATTTTTTTAGTTATATAGTATTTGAATTTTTTTTCTCCTGTTGTAGACAGTACAGTATGAACATTGGCGATTGCTCAGTGAAAGCAAATACGGTTACAGTTATGCTTTTTGGTTGCAAGTAAATGTCGTTCATGCTCGGAATCTTTTTAAATAAAGAATATTATTCTTTTGAAAACATTGATTGTTAACATAAATTATAAATATCGTCGCACAGTTTTCATTTAATACGATGTAAATAATGGTATGTTAAACTAAATAGAATTTATGAGCAAATGAGACATCTCCACATAGTCCGCCGCTAGGCACCATTGGGCATTGCTAATTTTTTAAGCGGGAGAATTGTATTCAAAGATGAAATTCATAAATTAATTATTAAGGTATTTTATCCTCCTCCGGTCTTAAATATAAGGTTATTATACATACTAGTATAAGGTCTTACATTTAAGATTGGAGGAGTATTTTATCACTATTTGTATTTACTATTCATATATCAGTCAAACTATGAATATTTACCATTCAAACGCCTCGATTCTAAATGAAACAATAAGTAATTATTATTAATGATCTTTTGAAATAAACAATTTGTAAATTTCATAATAAAAAAGAAAATCTGCTCATTCTCTTTCCCTCTCCCAAACAGGCTCTGAAGTCATTCAAATGGAACTCGGGGGATGAAAATGAATCCTGGTCGGGGCAAACAAGAATGAAGGAAGTTTTGAGATGAAATTTTTTATTAAAAAAAAATCATTTTAAATGTACGATGAGTTGAGTCGACAATGACGTGTTGACTTTATCTTTCACCCACTCGGGATTTCTTTTCTTTTTCCAATAAAAATCACCTCATTTTCTATCTTCAATTTAGCACATAATCTACCATATGAAACTGTCTGGTTCAATTACTCTTCTTTTGAAGAATTTGAATTTCTGAGAAACATAAGAAACTTTTAGAGTAAATCAAGTAAGTATAAGAAATCTCATTAGCAGTAAACACGCATGATGATGTAGTGTTATCTTGCAGATGTGGTGGCGCGCTGGAACTGGAAACTGAGAGAACATTAAATGTTGAACTGGACATAATGTAACATACCAAACTCAATAATTGTGAAATTACACTTATATATATATATATATATATATATATATATATATATATATCATTCAGCAAACTAGTTAAAGCTGTGCTGTGCATGCTCTGTTGAATGTTAATCAAGGCCAGCTAATCCCCACTTCATATTCAGTCTTCCAGTCCCCCCATCCATATTGTCATATTATCTGTTTCTTAATTGCTTTTGACGTAACATAAAGTTATCTTCTTCCTAAATTTATAATCCATCTTATTAAAGCTTCCCCAATAACAGTCCACTTCTCCCTATCTACTGCCACTTTCTTTGTGTTTATTCCATGTGTATATACTATTTTTCTGTCATTAAGATCTAGTTAATTAATTTGAGAAGATTAAAAAAATTAATTAAGTTAGCTATTTGTTATAAATAGGTATGATCTTTCCTAAAATACCTTTGCTAATCTTGCATATTAGCTAAAATTACTATTTAATAAAACATTTAACACATGCAACTATTATAAAGACTATTTTGAAAAAATGAATAAATATAAAAGATAAAGTAGATTGAGGTCTTATATTTATGATCAAATTAAAAATCAAACAAGTTCTTATAACAAGACACGAAGGTAGCGTTAGGCTCAGCTTGAAGTCAAACTCAATTTGATCTGTATCAATTATTGGACTTGCGAGTGAATGGTGGAGTTTCTGGTAGGGTGTATCGTCAGAAATTAAGAGGAGGGCATTCATCTGACCTAAGTGATCTTCAGGTGCAATACATCGCATGTTATGTTTGTCTCCAATTCTCAGCTTTTTCCTCCAGCCCCAAAACGTGCATTTTTCAAAATTGGAGCTCATATATAAGACAGCTAGAGAAGATTTTGATTGGACTTACGTACAGATTACATTGCTAAGTTTTATGACTGCATACAATCTCCCAAAGGTGGTGAGCATTTATTTGATTCTTGGTCCGAACCAATCAAGAGGCCATTCTCAAAGGGTTGTATTTCTAGCTGTACAAACCAGCCAATAATGCTAAAATTATCAGTCCCTCCCCAATAATCCTATCCATTTATTTCTAAAACGCTGCTTATCTTAATATCAAATCACACGACCTTCCCTTGTTCCTCAAACTCACTCGCCTCACATGCCGTGTTTCTGTCTTTCCTCACACAATAATCCCAGTTCTCAATTCATTCATCAACTATATATCACCAGTGATCAGATTTGCTTGGAGTAATTAGATGTTTTATATATGGTGTTGTTGTAGTAATGATTCGAGAAATCAAGAACAGATGATTCGGGCATGCAAAAAAAAAAAACCCCAAGAATATTAAGGATACGTGGAAGCTATTTGATTATGAGGAAAGAATAATTATGCATGTGGCATGATTATATATACGATAATGGGGTAATTAGAGTGGGAGGTTAAAGCACGGAATGGGATTAATTATTGGGTATGGAAGATGCCAAGTTGGGAAATTGGCATTCGAATCTTGAAATTGGTGGTTGGTTCGTCAACCTAACGGACCAAAAACCTCCCATGGGATGCTGTGCCTGTAACCATAGACACTTTGGTCCCATCTTTATCATCATTAGATGCATTTAAATTCACTTTATAATTATTTTTTTTACTTTTAATAAGTTTTTTTGTCAATTAAGTTAAATTATGATACAGGAACTCACACTCAGTAAAAGCATGATTATCTGAAAACTTACGTACTTGCTATGTTATTATTACGTTACGTTTTAATTGAAAATATTGACCATGAACTCCCCCCCCCCAAAACCCCCAAAAAAAAAAAAAAAAAGAATTACCTGTCATGTTCTCACTTCTGGAAACGATAACATGTAGGTTCACTTGCTGCCTTTTAAAGCGAATCAAAACAGAGAATTAGGAAGTGGTAGATTGATTTTTTTTTCTCTTTTTCAGGATGCTTGATGTGATATGCTTAGCAAACACGTAATTCTCAGTACGTTATTTTTTTTTTTTTGGGTGAAAGAAAAGGGATTTCTCAGCACGTTATTGTACATAATGACTGGCATGTTCATTTGCTGAGAGATCAATGTGAGTGTTTTACTGTAAATTAATTTTTATATTTAGGATTCCGATCCTTAATATAAAAATTTATTTGACTTTTATTTTGATTTTAAATATAAGACCCTAATTCATTTTGTCTCTCATATTTATTTATTTTTTTAAAATAGTTCCTTATAATAATAGTAGTTCCAGTCAATATACTTGATTAGCAAAAATATTTGAAAAAACACAACACATATCTATTACAAATAACTAATTTAACTAGTTTTCTTAATCTATTCAAATTAGTCAACTGGTTCTTACATTAAGAACGGAAGTAGTAGTTTATAAATTGTAGAATAAAAGTATTGATGCAAGTTGGACATGCTTTTTACCATATACGGATTATTTATGAGTTACGAATTATGTGATCACTGCTCATTTTTAATATGTGTACTGACATTGATCTTATTCATCTTCGTCGTTGGAGATTTTTCTGGTCAAAAGTAATTTTGTAACAATGTAAATATTATGAAAAATATTTTGCTAGGCTTGAAATAACAGTGCCTGGAGTCCTCTTTCAAGATGCTCACCATTAAAGAAAGGTATGATGGTAACCCGTTTTCACTCAAGGCGCATAATTAAGACACTGGAGTGAATCGGAAAACAAAATTAACGTATTAAACACATCATAATTGAACGTTTTGGAGAAACTCTTAGTTTTAATGATGTACTAAATACTAAACAGAAAACATTATTATGATAACAACAGTAATTAATGAAAGCCCGCAGGACAAAGAAAATGATTACCGTTTCATAGACACTTCAAAGCTGTAATGATGTAAACAGAAAGCCTTCCGTTTTTCACTTTTCCTTTTTCGTTTGTATGCCTCACAACTCACAGTTCATTGAATAGTCTAGGACAAGACATGAGTGAATTTCTATATTTAAAGGGAAGAGAAATAGAGAATGATATATATATATATATATATATATAAAGTAAACATATGCTAAAAGATTTGTTTAGTCTCCTTTTACAGGTGTTTTACATGTCTGTAGATCAGGTAATAATAATGGACAATGGGAATGGGATAAGCAATCAAAAGGAAACCGCGTGGTGGCTTCTCAAATGCAGATTCTAAGTCGCTTCTTCCACCAAAAATTTCAAAGGATTTTGAACAAAAGTGAGTGAGAGAGAATGAAGGGCCCAACTGGGAATGCCATGGTTCTGCCTTTGCTTCCTGCCTCTATATATACCCTCTAGTCTTCTTCACCATTCATTCATTCCTTACTTCTCAATGGCTTCTGCTCTCTGGACTCTCTCTCTCATTTTGGCTTCGCTCTCCTCCGCCGCCCTCGGCGGTGTCCCTAGGAGGCCCGTTGACGTCCCCTTTGGCCGCAACTACAACCCTACCTGGGCTTTTGATCACATCAAGTACCTCAATGGAGGTTCCGAGGTTCAACTTTATCTCGATAAGTACACTGGTACTTTCCTCCTCACCTTCCCATCTTCATTCGTTTATTTTTCTTTCTTTCTGCAACGAACCTGTTCATCGCTGAGCTACCATTTTGAGCAGGCACTGGCTTCCAGTCCAAAGGATCCTACTTGTTTGGACACTTCAGCATGTTTATCAAGATGGTTCCTGGGGATTCTGCGGGCACTGTCACTGCTTTCTATGTAAGAAGCTGTTCAAGTTTCAATTTTCCCCCCTATACTCCCTAGTTCATGTGCTGTGTTTTCTTGGTTCGCAACATGTTTGCGTGACTTTTTCTTGTGAATGGAAATGTGCAGCTGTCTTCCCAAAACTCCGAGCACGATGAAATAGACTTTGAGTTCTTGGGTAACAGAACAGGCCAGCCGTACATTTTGCAAACGAACGTGTTCACCGGCGGCCAGGGTAACAGAGAACAGAGAATCTACCTCTGGTTTGATCCCTCCAAAGAATACCACAGATACTCTGTTCTCTGGAACATGTATCAGATAGTGTGAGTACTTCACATACCCTTCCCCCAAAAAAACATCAACAAGAAATATTGAATGACAGAGATGAAAATGCTCGTGCAGGTTCTTCGTAGATGATGTGCCAATCAGGGTATTCAAGAACAGCCATGACTTGCGAGTGAAATACCCCTTTAACCAACCCATGAAGATATACAACAGCCTGTGGAATGCAGACGACTGGGCCACAAGGGGTGGGTTGGAGAAGACGGACTGGTCCAAAGCTCCGTTCATAGCCACCTACAAGGGCTTCCACATCGACGGGTGCGAGGCCTCCGTGGAGGCCAAGTTCTGTGCCTCTCAGGGCAAACGATGGTGGGATCAGGCCGAGTTCCGCGACCTCGACGCCGCTCAATGGCGACGGCTTAGGTGGGTTCGCAGCAAATACACCATTTACAACTACTGCACCGATCGCAAGCGTTACCCACAAGTCCCTCCGGAATGCGCCAGAGACCGCGACATTTAAATTCAAACTCCAACATCATCTATTCCTAGTACCACATTACATTCTTATTTACAACAAGTCTCATAAGGGACAGGTTCTTCCCGTGTCGGTCATGGATATATAATTATTTATGTCACAGTATATTTGTTCCGAGGGATCGGTGGTTGAGAACAGAGGCCTAGGAGCCTCTGGCTTCGGGTATCTCAACACTGAACTGTGTGTATGCGTGTAAGTGTGAAACTACCTCCGGTGAATTATTCTTAATCGATACAGTAGTGCTACCTTTTACTTGGACGTACGTGTCCTGTATTTTTTAAATAATAACCTGTACCCAAGCCCCAGTTGGGACGCAGAGATAAGTATTCTGATCCGCCGGCCCCAGAAATGACAACGTGACCGACAGGGATTGGAAAGAGGGTAAAAGTAGAAAGCGATGCTTTTGAAAACAGAACCAAATTTAAAGGAGTTGTACGGTGAATATGTAAACAATGGCTCCACCCAGCACTACGAACGTGAGCTGTATTGAAGCTGCGGGGCATGAGAGAATTTTTGGGCCAAATTGTGAAAGGACGATAACAGACACGAGACAAGAGTGTAGGACTTGCTGACTAGGTCGTCGGCGTTATCATCATCAACAAAGTAGCCCTGTGACACGTAGGGGATTGGGAGTAAAAGAAGGCAAGTTAAAAGTAAACAAGACCCGGCCTCATTTACTCGTTTGGTTTAGCCTTCCACATAAACACCTGCGAAGTTTAAATTTGAGCAGAATGAAAAAGAGAACGTTTTTAACAAGATTGTTTATCAGACTTAAAAATGAGTGTGGTGGAATTTGAAGCACGTTACATATTGGTATTCACCTTTCTTTATGCGTGATTTGTGATGGGGAAAATCAGGCATGGGGCATCAACATCTGACTCCATAATCCTGGTGGGTGCCCATATCTTTTTGACTTTGTTTCGTCTGGGTGAAAAGGGGCAATGATAAAACATATAGGTGGTCAATAAAAATACGTAAACAGTGCGTTTTAACCTCGAACGTTTTTCTAGGCTCAAATGGTGTTTTTCATATTGTCATATCATTGTTTATTGCCAGTCGGTCTTCTTAGGTTCGAAATACTGTTTCAACCAAATCTGTGTATATATGTATGCATGCATGTTGGATTAAATTTTAAAAAAAAAAAAAACAAGGAAAGAATGAAAATGAAGCGAAAGAGAGAGCAGAAGGCGGGCGATACCAAATTGCCAGTCGGGCCTATCTTGGGTTTGAGTAAATTTGAAGGCAGGGGCGTGAGACGTAGAAAGACAGAGCAGAAGTGAGATACTGAGATCACAACATATTCCTCTGCTTCAAACCATCCCCCCCCCCCCTCTCATTAAGAAAACTACGAATAGTAGCAAAACCTGAAGGTTAGTTCGAAGCAGATGGAGTCGTTTCAATGAGGAACTTATACTGATACATATAGGAATAAGTTATTGATCCCACAGAAAGTTATTTGAATGAGCAACTTTTTGTGGGACGAAGTTGCTGTCAATGTAAATGGGTTGGCCTTGTATTGGGTGAACAGAGAATGTGGGCATGTTTGTTTGGATCTCTCGTCACTGTCTCTTTTCCAAACACCTCTCTTCCTATTAATTGATTATGCATCCAATCTTCATATCCATCAATATCTCTATAATTCACTAATTCTCTGGTTTGCTTTGCATTTTATCATATATATGCTTATATATTTATGATCATTTGTACACTCACATAGCCTGCCCGTTTTGTCAGGATGCTGCGATCTTCTCTGTTTTCTGTGTACTTGTTCATCGAAACCGCCATGATTTTAAGTCCAACACAAATTACTCTGTTTTTGTTATGAGTAAACTTAGGAATATATTTTATTCTTTTTTTTTAATATATATATTAGGAAGATTTGAACCATTCATCTCTATCTAGGTGTGCATGGACTAGAGTAGACCGGGTTGGTTATTCATCTGATGTGTGGTCCAGTAAAAACCTCGAGCTAAAAAAAACAACCCAATATCTAGTCCAGACATCCAGTCCAGTACGAATCCAATGTCGGGTTGGATCGGGTTGGTATTGGACTTAGTCTATTAGACTGTCTGGACCAATGTAGGATCACAATTTATTTATTTATTTTAAATGAGAGGCAATATTGCAACTTACTATATAAAATTTTACACTTATTTTAATCCAAACTTTATCAAATTTGATCATTCCCTTTCAATTTCTCAATAATGTCATGTTTTATTTATTAATCCTCATTAATATAGATCTTATATTATAGAAAATGTATACACATGCTCATTACTTAGGAAGTTAATAGGTAAATCTTGATTATTTGAATAGATAAAAAACTTATATGAAAGAATTAAAACAAATTAACATTATATAAATAATAGTTAAAAATTAAAAAAGAAAAAGGCTAGACTGGATTGGACCACCTAGTTTGAGGGGTCATCCCTAGTCCAGTCCAGCCTGATAAGACTAGTCTGGTCTAGTCTAATCCAATCTTATTTCGGGCAAATTTTTTTCTGTACCAGATTATACCAAGTTTGTTCAAGTTAGACCAGACCATACTGAATCACTGGTTTTTGCACAACCATATTTCCATCTACTCCACCCTTACATTTGCAACTTGAGTTAGAATATTCTATTATAATATTCTTATACATCAATTAAAAAATTTTCTATTCATAATTTATTTGTAAATAATACACTTTTTGATGTTCTGCTGAAGATGACAACTACTAAAAGTATGCCCGACTTATAAGTTGCTTTCTTCTCTTTGTTCAGGTTTGCCTTTCCCTGGTGCGCAAATTTCGTTTCAATTTTTTTCTTTCTTTTTGTCTTTTTTGCTAACAAATCACATTATGAAAACAGATCGTTTCGATCATCTCTGAGTGAACTTTGCTTGAACTGGGTTCTGGATTGGGTTTCAAAGCTGACGATATATCCCAGTCTTTTAACTCAAGCTGTTGGCCAAACGGAGTCAATGGCAGGTTACTGAGAGATAGTAAATTGGGTCACTCATATTCATGAAAACAAGGGACCAGTTGAGTGTACATTTTCCATGCCATTGTTTTAAGCCAAAGCTAACAGAACAAGGAAGAAAAGCTCCTACTCCTGGCATGGCATGAACATTCAGAATTCAAGGCGAGAAGAATTTTATTACAGAATAAGGAGGCGAGAGAAAATTGGAGGTTCTATTTCTGGGTACAGGTTTTAGTAAGAAAATTGAAGGGGAAAAAAAAGAAGCAAGAAATGTTGTAATCATACAAAAATAAAAACGGCCCAGGTCTGAAGATGGTCGAGGGAGAGGCTCATCACTTCCATTTGTTGGCAACAATGTCAGCCAAATCCACAACCCTTTGGGAGTAACCCCATTCGTTGTCATACCAAGCGATCACCTTCACCATGTCATCTCCCATCACCATCGTCAACGACGAGTCCACGGTGGACGACACGTCGGTGCACCTGAAGTCCACCGACACAAGCGGCTCATCGCACACTGACAAGATCCCTTTCAGCTCCTTGTCGGCACTCTCTCTGAAAGCAGCGTTCACTTCTTCTGCAAAAGTCTTCTTTGAAACCTGAACCACAAGGTCCACCACTGACACATTTGGTGTGGGCACACGCAGGGCAATACCGTTCAGCTTCCCTTTAAGACTTGGCAGCACAAGGGCCACCGCCTTCGCAGCTCCAGTTGAAGTTGGCACAATGTTCAATGCGGCGGCTCTGGCTCTCCTCAGGTCACGGTGGCTGGCGTCGAGCAGCCTCTGGTCTCCGGTGTAGGAGTGAGTAGTAGTCATGGTACCCTTGATGATTCCTGTCAAACAAGAAGACACAAGGGGTTGGTGATGATAGAAATTCTCATGGCGACGACGGAGTTGAATTTGAAGGAGGAGGCAGGAGACGATAATTACCGAATTTCTGATCAAGGACCTTGACGAAAGGGGCGAGACAGTTGGTGGTGCAAGAAGCGTTGCTGATGATTGCTTCGTCGGGGCTGTAATCGCCTTCATTGACACCGACCACGTAGGTAGGGATGTCACCTTTGCCTGGAGCTGTAATGAGAACCTTCTTGGCTCCAGCTTGAATGTGCTTCCCTGCTCCTTCTCTGTCCACGAACACTCCAGTTCCTTCAATCACCAAGTCAATCCCCATGTCCCTGCGATTCAAATACAGCAGTTTAATTTGTTGAATATAGAAGATGTTATTATCGAGGAGGGAGATGTTGATGTGATTATTATTACTTCCAGGGCAGGTTGGCGGGGTTGCGGTTGGAGACGACCTGGATGATCTTTCCGTCGACGGAGATGGCGGTGTCGCCGGCGGGTTTGACGTCGGCCTCGAAGATTCCGAGGGTGGAGTCGTACTTGAGGAGGTGAGAGGCCTGCTTGACACCTCCGGTGTCGTTGATGGCGATGACGTCGAGAGGAGAGTCCTTGCGACCGTGCCAGCATCTCAAGAAGTTTCTGCCGATCCTTCCAAACCCGTTAATGGCCACCTTCAGTTTTGCTTCCGCTACTCCTTTCCTGTACCCTCCACTGCTTTTAACCTTCACATCACATTTCTCCATAGTTACTATACCATTCATTCTTTTTTCACTTCCACTCTAGCACACCCTCATCATAATCTCTATAACTCTATCATTTTGTAGTCTCATTCTTCTCTCTTTCATATATTTATATGAAGAAATGCCTAGCCAAATACATACGTACAGAGATATATATGCTCATGTACTATATGCAGGGTGTGTTCTTGGGGGCAGATTCATATACACATTATCGTCGTGCAAGCAATTTTATGATCCGTGATTGTTTAATTATCGTTATATCAAGTATCAAGAAAAACACGACACACAAGCATATGAACCTGCTAAAATATTCTCTTATATTAGTTTGTACTTTGAGAGTTATACATTATCCATAAAGAGATTCTTGGATCCTCACAGATGCCAAGAAACCAAGTACAAGTAAAGTGGGTAAATCGCATCGACATAGGTGAGAATTTAATGAAGAGGCATTGGAGGCATGCGAGTACTTACTGCAGACGTCTGGAAGCACATGACTGAATGGAAGTCGTCGGAGGATTTCTTGGAGAAAGGAAGGTAGCCGGATGAGCTGCGAGGCCGGAGAACTCCGAGAAGCCCTTTCCATTTCCCTGCACCAAAAGATGAACACCGATCATAAACAGGCCAGGCTCATAAACAGGTTTCATTTTCAGCAATAACATTGCCGCTTTTATAAACATGGGAGATAAAAGAATCGGATTTTGAAAGAAACAACAAGTGGTGGACCCTGAAGAGTTGGTTTGGCTAGAGAGAGAGTGGCCGAAGCCATGATCATCACCCAGCAAGTGGAGATATGTGAAGTGAAAGCTCCGAAGGAGCTGGGGGTGGTAGTGGTGGGGGGAAGAGAAATCAACAGAAATGAGTGAATATTTTCTGGTTCAATATAATGTGACGTTAATTTTATTAAGCGTCCGAGAGGAGGAAGATGTGTGGCTGAGGCTGATAAAAGCAGAGTGAGGATGAGATTCTGGATAGCCTCCCGTACAATGAATGGCTGTGT